>NC_057810.1:549777620-549778220 GCF_018294505.1 Triticum aestivum | reverse complement strand
CGAGTGGGAGGTTTGCTCTCCACTCGGTAGGATTTTCAAGGGGTACCTCTGGAAAAGGAGGTAGCAGTCGACATGCACCTCGTCCTCCTTGGAGAGCACACGTTGTATTTGTGGCGTAGCTCGGAAGGAGAGGGTAGCAGTCGACCTACACCTCGTCCTCCTTGCAGAGCGCACGTTGTATTTGTGGCGTAGCTTGGAAGGAGAGGGTAGCAGTCGACCTGCACCTCGTCCTCCTTGCAGAGCGCACATTGTATTTGTGGCGTAGCTCGGAAGGAGAGGGTAGCAGTCGACCTGCACCTCGTCCTCCTTGCAGAGCGCATGTTGTATTTGTACTTAGGCGAGCGCAATGCTGCAGCTAAGCCTCCGAGTTGAAGGCTGACTTGCCACTCGGTAGGATTTTGTTTAACTTAGGCGAGTACTTGTACTGCAGCTAAGCCTCCGAGTGGAAGGCTGGCTTACCACTTGGTAGGATTTTGTTTAACTTAGGCGAGTACTTGTACTGCAGCTAAGCCTCCGAGTGGAAGGCTGGCTTACCACTCGGTAGGATTTTGTTTAACTTAGGCGAGTACTTGTACTGCAGCTAAGCCTCCGAGTGGAAGG